>NC_052157.1:61982625-62010780 GCF_902713615.1 Scyliorhinus canicula
CCGAGAGGGGGGGACTGAGGGGGGGGGACCGAGGGGGGGGGCGGACCGCGGGGGAGGGCGGCGACCGCGCATGCGCTGGTTGGCACCGGCCCAACTGCGCATGCGCGGGACCCGAGTCTCTGGCACCCCCTAGTACATGGCGCCCCGGGCGACTGCCCGAGTTGCCGGTGCCTTGAGCCGGCCCTGGGCGGACACATGAAGGTTTTGGAGGCCATGGGCGAAGGTTTTCGTACTTCTCCCATGTGCACTAGGTGTACTCACGGATCGATTTTTTCATTATGGACAAGACATTGCTGACGGAGTTGGATGACTCGGAGTACTCGGTGATCGTGGTTTCCGATCATGCGCCGCACTAGTTGGACTTGCGGATGGTTCATGGGGAGGCCTAATGGCCACTGTGGAGATTAAATTGGCGGATGACGGGGTGTGTGAGAGGGTGAGGGCTGCCATTCAGGGCTATGTGGAGTTGAATGATACGGGGGAAGGTCACAGCCGCCACGTTGTGGGAGGCACTTAAGGCAGTAGTCAGGGAGAATTTATTTTGATCCGGGCACAAAGGGAGAGGGTGGAGCAAAATGAGAGAGCAAAGCTGGTAGATGAGATTCTGAGGGTACATTGGAGATACTCGGTGGTGCTTGAGGAGGGGTTGTTAAAGGAGAGGCAGAGCCTCCAGATGAGGTTTGGATCAGTGTCCTCGGTGAAGGCGGTGGGGCAGTTGCAGAGGCCCAGCAGGGGCGAGAGGGGTGGAATGGTCATGGACCCGGAGAGAGTGAATGGGGCATTTGAGGTCTTCTATAGGAGGCTATGTGAGCTGGAGCCCCCGACCGGGGAAGAAGGGAATGAGGCGGTTCCTGGATAGAGAGGTGGATAGAGCGCAGGGGCTGGCGACCCGATTGGGTTAAAGGAGGTGACGGATGACATGGATACGATGCAAGCAGGGAAGGCCCTGGGGCTGGACAGGTTCAATAAAAGGTTTGATGCAGAGCTGGGGCCGCTGTTGGTAAGGACGTACAATGATGCGAGGGATAGGAGGGAACTCCCCCTGACATTGTCGCAGGCTTCCATCTCCCTGATTCTAAAGCAAGATCAGGACCTGGATCAGTGTGGGGCATGCCGTCCAATATCTGGGACCCGGTGGGCAGCATTGGAGGGATTATGGAAATTTTGGGGGAATTTGGACGGTTTCCGGGGTATAAGCTGAACATGGGAAAGAGTGAGGTGTTCCTGATAAATAGAGAACAAGAGAGGGGGTTAGGGGAGCTGCCGTTCAGGGTGGTAGGGGCAAGTTTTAGGTATATAGGAAGCTACATGGTGCAGAGCTGGGCCCAGCTACACAAACTGAACTTGACACAATTGGTGGAGGGATGAAGGAGGATTTCAAGAGGTGGGATGTGGTGCCACTGTCATTGGCTGGGCACGTGCAGACGGTAAAAATGACGGTGTTGCCCAGGTTTCAGTTGTGTTCCAGAATCTCCCTATCTTTGACCCCAAGTTGTTGTTGAAAACTCACCACTATTCTTAGAATTCCCCCTATACCAAAAAGGGCCGACATTCTAAATGGTGAACAGGGATTCTCACTCCCCGACTCCGATGCAGGCTTCGGTGGGTGCTATTCAGGTCAAACGATATTTCCAAGTTATCCCCCGTTTTAACCCATACCTTCACCGAAGATTTTATCTACTTACCACTGAGTAGCATCGATCCTGGGTCCCGCATTGCTAAGTATGTAAAATAGACTTAGGAATATACCACTGTTTCAGGGTAAATTAAGTTATTTTATTATTATATTTTTTCTTTTAAAAGCTGCAATCACTTTCTTTACAGAAAGGTAAAAAGATCTTGCTTCTAGATCTTCCTGGTTGGTTGAAGGGACCTTCAGGCCCAACTTGACAATTAATCTTCTTTAAAGTCTGGTCTTCTTTAGATGTATTCGCTGGTTAGCTCGGTTGCTATGTTTTGTCGATCCCATGTACTGAGCTATGAGAGCTGGCTCTGCTGGCTATCTCTGAGCTGACCTGAGCTGACTTTGCCTCCTCTTTAAATTCTAGTCTTCCTTAGATGTATTAGCTGTTTTAGCTCGGCTGCTATGTCTTTTCTTTCCCATGACCGAGCTGGTTGTAAGCTGACTCTGCTTGCTTCTCTTGTTCCTTCTCTGCTTCTCCCTGAGTTCTGGTTCTGGTAGTTCCTGCTCTGGTCTCTGGGTTTATATTCTCTTTCTAACAATTATTCAGTTTTTATGACCTTATTGAAAAGTAACTATTATTTAACTTTGATTGTAAAAAGTATCTTTGATCTAAACATTCTAATACAACAAAGTAGTCATTTTGACATAACCTCACCTCTCAGGTCTCTGATTACTTTTACATTGTTTCCTTTGTGATGTTCAAAGTTTCTTTGTGATATTCAAAAATGCTTTGGTTTCAATAGGGGTGTGAATTTTGGTTTGGTTCCTGTCATTTCTATAGTTTTATTTTCTAATTGTGTCCTCAGCTCATAATTTTGACTTTGATTTTGACTTTAAATTATGTTTGGGGCCTCACGGTAGCATGGTGGTTAGCATCAATGCTTCACAGCTCCAGGGTCCCAGGTTCGATTCCCGGCTGGGTCACTGTCTGTGTGGAGTCTGCACGTCCTCCCCGTGTGTGCGTGGGTTTCCTCCGGGTGCTCCGGTTTCCTCCCACAGTCCAAAGATGTGCGGGTTAGGTGGATTGGCCATGCTAAATTGCCCTTAGTGTAAGGATAATGGGGGGATTGTTGGGTTACGGGTATACAGGTTACGTGGGTTTAAGTGGGGTGATCATTGTTCGGCACAACATCGAGGGCCGAAGGGCCTGTTCTGTGCTGTACTGTTCTATGTTCTATGTTTCTTGTAGACTGATAGTCTCCAATTTTCTTTTAATTTACTTGATATCGGCTAAACTTCACATTTAGAATTATCAACAAATTCACCTGAACCTCATCCTTTCCTTTCCAGCTGTTTACTAAGGTAGTTAATTTCAATGAAGGTGTGAAACATTGGGCGCGATTCTCCCAAATCGGGAGAAATCGTAAGGCTGGCGTCAAACCTGGGCGGGTTTGACGCCAGCGCGCCCCTTCCCGACCGGGAACCGATTCTGGTCCCCGGTCGGGGCTAGCAGCCCGACGCCGCAAGCTCCGACATCACGGGCTTAACGAATTTCGTTAAGCCCGCTTGCCGGAGTTAGCGCCGGCTGACGCGTCATATGACGTCAGCCGCGCATGCGCGGATTGGAAGACTCCAACTCGCACATGCGCGGATGACGTCATCGCGTATTTGCGCGAAACCCGCGCATGCGCGGGCCGGGATGCCCCTCAGCCGCCCCGCGAATGGATACTGCGGGGCGGCGGAAGGACAAATAGTGCGCGGGCATCGGGCCCGCTGCCCGCGATCGGTGCCCACCGATCGCGGGCCCATGGCACCCTTGGCACGGCCGTGGTACTGCCGTGCCAATCGGTGCCATGGTTATAAAAAGCGAGTGGTTCCCGCCGTTTTTACGAACGGCCAGACCAGGTCTGTTTGCCGTTCGTAAAAACAGCGTAAAGGGCTGGGACTTCGGCCCATCGAACAGCTGTGAATCGCTGCCGGCCGTAAAAAAACGGCGGCAGCGATTCGTGTCGGGAGTTGGGCGGGGGGGGGGAGAATAGCGGGAGGGCGGGAAAAATGTCGGGAAGGCCCTCCCGCTATTCTCCGACCCGTCGTGGGGGTCGGAGAATTTCGCCCATTGCTTTTAGCTGTATGCAAAAATCCACTTGGTTATAACTTGAAAGGTTTACATTTATCACCTAGCTCAACTGAAACTCTCATCCATGCTTTTCCAGATGCTTACTAAGATAGTTACTTTCAATGAAGGTGTGAGCCATTGTTTTTAGCTTCATACAAAAATCCTGTGTGTTGTTTGGGAGAAGCAATCTGCATTTTATAATCCTGCTCTTTGCAGCTGCTATTAACCCTTTGTGGGATCTTTCCCTGTATCCTCTCATGTTTCTCTCAGACCAGATAATGCCAGACCACCTCCATGTTTCAAATGACACATCTTTCCATATTTTCAATTACAAAGTATTTTCCACAAAGGTTAATGGGATAATTTGGGGTTTGTGGGGTGGGGGGGGGGGGGGGGGGGGGGGGGGGGGGGGAGGTAGACCCCACGGGTGAGGAGAATATTCCTGGAGAGGGTGCAAAGGGGGTGGGTTGGCATTGCCGAATCTGATAAATTACTATTGGGCGGCGAGTATTGTGATGGTGAGAAAATGGGCTGTGGAGGAGAGGTGGGTTTGGGGGCGTTTGGAGGCAGTTTGGTGCAGGGGAATGGGTCTGAGGGCTCTGTTATTGGCACCTCTTCTGTTGCCAGTCAGGTCCTCCATGAACCCCGTGGTGGTTTCGGCAATACGGGTGTGGAGGCAGTTCAGGCAGCATTTCGGATTGGAGGGCATGTCTTTGTGGCCGACGATATGCGACAACCATAGGTTTGTGCCGGCGAGGCTGGTGCAAGGTTCCAGGATGGTTGCAGGTGGGGATCAAGTAATTTAGGGACTTGTTTATAGGGGGGGAAATTCACAGGGCTGGAGGAGTTGGAGAAATTGCAAGAGTTTCCCAAAGAGAAGGGCTTTGGATACCTGTAGGTGAGGGATTTTGTGAGGGGAGAGGTACCGTCCTTCCTGAGGCTGCCGCCTCCGGTGCTGCAGGCCAACTTGTTGTCGGAGAATGAAATAGGAGAGGGGAGCGTGCCGGATTTCTACAAGGAATTGATGGAGAGGGAGGGCAGAGGGAGGGCACTGACGTGGAGGAGATTAAGTGCAAGTGGGAGGAGGAGCTGAGAGGGGAGGTGCGGGCTGGAACGTGGTTGGAGGCCTTGAACGTGCCCTCGTCGTGTACGAGGTTAAGCCTCATTTGGTTTAAAGTGGCGAATAGGGCCCACTTGACGGTGGCGAGGATGAGCAGGTTTTTTGATGGGATGGAAGATACGTGTGGGTAGTGCACGGTGGGGGGGGGGGGGGGGGCAGGCTCGCGAATCATGTCCACATGTTCTGGGTGTGTTCACTGAGGGGTTTCTAGCAGGGGTTCTCAGATGTTATGTTAGAGGCTCTGGGTGGCAGTGTGGCCCGGAGTCTGGAAGTGGCAATATTTGGTGTGTCGGAAGATCCGGGAGTCCAGGCGGGGAGAGAGGCCGATGTATTGGCCTTTTCCTCCATAATAGCCTGGAGACTCGGAGACTTGGGTTGGCGGGACTCAGAGCTGCTGAAGGTAGGGGTGTGGGTGAATGGCCTTACAAGAATTCTGGAGGTTGGAGAAGGTCAATTTCGCATTACAGGGGTCAGTAGAGGGGTTCGCCCAGAGGTGGAAACCGCTCATTGATTTCTTCCAAGAGGATTAAGGGGTCAGCAAGGGGGTGGGAGGGGGGTGCAGTTTGCGGGGGGGGGGGGGGGGGGGGGGTGGAGGGCTGTGGATAAGAGGGTAAAAATTAGGAAGGCAGAATGTGGTGGGGTATTGGTATTGGGGGAGGTTGGGGGTTTTGTGACTGTTTGTTTGGATTGATTTGTTGCTCTGCTGATATTTTATGTATAAATGTAAAAAGCTTGAATACAAATATTTTTTTAAAAATATGAATTTTAAGAGTCACAGGGACTCCTCAAAATCATGTGCAAGAGAAGGATTTGTTTTTTTCCTCCGGAGAGCTGAGGTATTTGTGAATGGGATGGATGGAAGTTGTATCCAGGTTCCATTGTATAAAGTGTGTTAAGTGGAGTACGATTTACTGTCAGGTCCCATAGTTGCCGGAGTGGTTAAGGAATTCCCAGTGGAAGGAGTAGACTTAGTTTTGGAGAACAATTTAGCGGGGATGAAGGTTGTCGCTTCATCCATGGCTACAGCGAGTCCGTAAGAAGTACTGCATTTAGCACCACAGTATTTACAGGGAGTCCTGGGATGTATCAGTATTTACAAGATGTTCCTGGAGAGAGTGTCAGTATTTACAGTGGGTGCCCAGGGAGTGTGTCAGTATTTACATAGGGTCCTCGGGGAGTGTGTGTGTATTTACAGAGAATCCCTGGGAGTGCAACACTATTTACAGAGGATCCTCGGGGAGTGTGTCAGTATTTGCTGGGGTCCACGGGGAAGCTGTCAGTATTACAGGGGGTCCAGGGGGCGTGTCAGTATTTACAATGGGTCTCTGGGAGTGTCAGTATTTACGGGGGCTCCCGGGGAGTGTGTCAGTACTTCCAGGTGTTCCTTGGGGAGTGTGTCCGTATGTACATAGGTTCTCGGGGGAATGTGTCAGTATTTACAGGGGTCCCAGGGAGTGTGACAATAATAATAGGGGGTCCCAGGGAGTGTGTCAATATTTACTAGGGGTCGCCGAGAAGTGTATCAGTACATACTAGGGGTCCTTGGGGAGTGTGTCACTATTTACAGGGTGTCTTCGGGGAGCATGTCAGTATTTACAGGGGAGTCCTGGGGAGTGTGTCAGTATTTAAAAGGGGTCAAGGGGTCTGTGTCAGTTTTTACAGAGAGTCCTCAGAGAGTTTATCAGTATTTACAGGGGCTCCCCGGGGAGTGTGCCAGTATTTACAGGAGATTCCCAGGGTGTGTGTCAGTATTTACAGGGGCTCCCAGGGGAGTGTTTCAGTATTTACAGGGGGTCCCGGGATGTACCAGTATTTACAGGCAGATCCGAGCGGAGTGTGTCAGTATTTACAGGGATCCCAGGGAGTGTGTTAATATTAACAGGGATCCCGTGGAGTGTGTCAGCATTTACAGGGCGGCCCCGGAGTGTGTGCCAGTAATTACAAGTGATCCCAAGGAGTGTGTCAGTATTTACAGGGCACCCCCGGAGAGTGTGTCAGTATTTACGGGGAGACCTGGGGTGTGCCAGTTGTAAAGATATGTACAATCTAAGGAGAGCAAAGGGTTAACAAGATGGCATTCATGTATATCAACACTAGATGGCATTGCTGAATAGTCTTATAAAAAGCTGCGTCTCTAAGCATTCTGGGAGAAGTTGTGGGAGAAGCTGTTGGAGAAGTTGATGAAGAAAGATAATGTGAGGTTGAGCTGGAGTGTAGGTTGCATTAGTGAGAGATAATTAATTTCTGTAACATAGATTCAATACTATTATTTTGTTAGTTGTTACTCAGTAGAGTGTGTGAACCATTTCAAGCAGTGTAAAATAAACTAGCTTTGGTTTAAACTTTTGCTTTATGTTCTTTGTAAATACTACAACTTTGACTATCTTGGAGAACAATACAAGGAACATAACATGATACCAGTAGTGGAAAGTCCTAACATGGTACCAGGAAATTATGAAATAGTTTAGCTAAAATTAAATGGAATCTAAGAAGAAAGAAAACCAACACTTGCTCAGACTTCGACAGCAAGACTGCTTCCAGCAGTTACTTCAACGCACACAGACAAGTCCAGCCTGGAGAAACTGCAAACTCTGAAACAGTTCTGGACTTCTGATAAAATTGATGTAAATTGGAAAATATTTAAGCAGCAATTTCAATTATAGCTCTCTGCCTCAGATTTAGATAATGCCAGTGACAACAGAAAACTTGTGTTATTTTTAACAATGGCTGGACCACAGGCTATTGAACTACATAACCCTTTCCAATTCTTCACGGAAGATGAGAAAAAGAAATTTGATATAGTTACTGAAAAATTTGATTTTCATTGCAAAGCTCAAATTAATGAAAGGTATGTACGGTTTGCCTTTAACATGAGAGTACAGAAAGTTGGAGAAATTGGAGATTGCTTCATTACTGATTTAAGACTAAAGTCACAAACGTGGCGCGATTCTCCGCCCCCCACGCCGGGTGGGAGAATAGCGGGAGGGCCTCCCGACATTTTTCATGCCCTCCCGCTATTCCCTCCTCCCCCCTCACGCCCCACCCATGCCACGAATTGCCGCTCGCTGTTTTTTACGGCGAGCGGCGATTCTCCGAGGCCTGCTCGCTGCCGTCGTGAAACGGGTGCCAATACCACAGCCGTGCCAAGGGAGGCATAGGCCCGCGATCGGTGCCCACTGATCACGGGCCGAGTGTCCGTAACGGACGCACTCTTTTCCCTCCGCCGCCCCGCAAGATCAAGCCGCCACGTCTTGCGGGGCAGCTGAGGGAAAAGACGCCAACTGCGCATGCGCGGGTTGGCGTTGTCCAACCTGCGCATGCGCGGCCGACGTCATCGGCCGTGTCAGCCGCCATGACGCTTGACGTGCGGCCTTGACGATGGTAATCAAGGCTGCGCCGCCATGACGCATGGGGCCACACTCCTAGCCCCGCCCGGGGGGAAAGATCAGCCCCAGAAGTGGGCGTGAAGGCTGCCGTGGGTCACGGCCTGTCCCACGGCAGCCTTTATGATTCTCCGCATTTGCGGAGAATCTCACCCGTAATTTCTCAATTTGTCAGACTCAACGATCAGGGACCAAATCGCTTTTAGCATCAAGGGCATCAGTGAAACGCAGAGACTGTTTATTAAAGCAAAAAGAATTAAAATTGGAAGACGCAATTGAAATGTGTAGAGCGAATGAAATATCCAAAAATCAGTATTCAGAAATACTGATTAAGGAAAAGGGCGTGGAAACGCACCTCGGGGCCGACTGCGTTGGATCTGCGACGTCGCTGAGAAAAATGCACGTTTCGGACGGCAACCGTGCCAAGGGGGGCATAGGCCCGCATGCTCACTCCAAAAAACAATATGATTTGGACGAAGACCGTTCTGCGCATGCGATAACCAATTTGCACATGACGAAAGCAACGTCATGATATGTGGACTTTGTGGACATGCCCACCCACATGAAAAATGTCCAGCACATGGAAAGATTTGCTCCAAATGTGGCAAACTGAATCACTTTGCTGTTCAATGCAGAACTGCATTAAAACTTCAAATTTAGTGAACCAATATATGAATGTTCAGAATGTTAATACAAGTGCAGACATCTCCAAAATGGATAACCCTAATGTTAATATAGCTGCTTATTCTCTTGAAGATTATTTCTTTGTGGAATTGTTGAGACGTTCCAGACAACTATAAAGAACACTTCCTATCCACGGATACTGCATCCCATACAATCGAATTAATACGAATTAATTACGATTAATTACAAGTCAATGGTTCCGAGATTGTGTTCAAACTGGACATGGGAGCAGCTGCTAATTTAATTAATGCTCTTGATTTATCACAACTATGTCATAGCCCTAAGATTCAGAAAACTGACTGCCAGTTACGTCACTACAATGGGAACACGATTACTTCTCTAGGGTCATGCAATCTCTTAGTGACAAACAACCACACTGTGATATCTTTGTGGTTCAAAATTGTTGAAGTCAAACGGTCTCCACTATTAGGTGCACAAGCCTGTCAAGACTTACACCTTGTGAAACGAATCTACAGCACAAGCAAACCTCTTCCACCTGTGCAGGGAAGATATTGAAAGAATCCTCACTAAATCTCCTCAGGTATTTGAAGGTATGGGTACTCTTCCCTTCCAATACAAGATTCAACTAAAGCAAATGCTAAACCAGTGGTACACCGACCAACAAGAGTTCCTACTCCGTACGTGACCATCTCAAGCAAGAACTGGAACGCATGCAGCACCTTGGAATCATATCCAAGAACACAGAACAGACAGATTGGGTCACCTTGATGGTGTGTGTTAAAAAAACCCAATGTGTCAGAATTTGTATTGATCCGAAGGATCTGAATATGAACATCAGACACGACACTATCCAACACCGAAACACAAGGAAATAACTAGTGAAATGGCTAATGCCAAGATATTCTCTAAACTAAATGCTGCCAGAGGTTTTTGGCAAATGTAACTGGATGGCACAAGCAAACAATTGTGTACATTCAACACATCGTTTGGTCGTTATTGCTTTAACTGAATGCCATTTTTCATAATCTCAGCATCTTAGATATTCCATTGTGTCATGGAACAGATGACAGAAGGCATAGATTGAGTTTGTGTGTATGTTGATGACATTATAATATGGTCATCTACTCGTGAAGAACGCAATGCAAGACACCTGTAAGTGTTACAGAGAATACACAAATAAGGATTGAAGCTCAATTGGTCTAAGTGCAACTTTGGTATCTCAACGTTAAAATTTCTGGGTGACCAAATGTCAGAACATGGTGTGCAACCAGATAATAAGATTACTGCCATCCAGAAGATGTCAATCCCAGAAGATAAAAAAGCTGTTCTGAGATTTCTTGGTGTAGTGAATTTCTCAGGAAAATTCATCCCCAACCTTGCTTTATGAACAACTGCTTTGCGTAACCTCATTAAGAAGAACACATTCTTCTCGTGGACTGCTGAGCACAATAAGGAATGATTAGATCTCAAGTCAGCATTGACCACCGCATCCGTCCTTTCCTCCTTTGACCCTGAGCGAGAAACAAAGGTTTCCACAGATGTGAGTCAAAATGGAATTGGGGCAGACCTCCTTCAAAAGAATGGTGATGCTTTTTAGAGACAGATTGCATATGCATCTAAATCTATGACTAACACAGAGCAACGTTACGCTCAAATTAGGAAAGAGTGTTTGAGCTTGCTTACGGGAATACAGACATTCCATGACTACGTATATGGACTTCCGACGTTCACGGTTAAACAGATGACTGACCATCAGTTCATATAATCAAGAAAGATTTGAATGATATGACTCCAAGACTGCACGAATAATCATGAAAGTAAGAAAGTACGACTTTCAACTGGTCTACACTCCAGGTAAAGATCTTATCATTGCCAAAGCATTATCTCATGCTACAGAAACAGGTGGTGTTAGCAGCTTCAAATTCCTAGGGGTACACATCACCGAAATCTGTCCTGATCCACCCACGTCGACGTTACCACCAAGAAAGCACAACAGCGCCTAAACTTCCTCGGAAACTAAGGAAATTCTTACCAACTTTTACAGATACATCATAGAAAGCATCCTATCAGGCTGCATCACAGCCTAGTATGACAGCTGCTCGGCCGAAGACCACAAAAAACTTCAATGAGTTGTAAACACAATGCAGTTCATCACACGAACCTGCCTCCCATCCAATGACTCCATCTATATCTTCCAATGCCTGGAGAAAGTGGGCAGCATAATCAAAGACCCTTCCCACCTGGCTTACTCACCCTTCCAACTTCTTCCATCAGACAGGAGATACAAAAGTCTAAGAACACGCACAAACAGACTCAAAAATTACTTCTTCCCCGCTGTTACCAGACTCCTAAACGACCCTCTAATGGACTGACCTGATTAACACTGCACCCTTGTATGCTTCACCCGATGCCGGTGTTTATGTAGTTACATTGTGTACCTCGTGTTGCCCTATTATGTATTTTCTTTTTATTTTCTTCTCATGTACGTAATGATCTGCTGAGCTGTTCGCAGGAAAATACTTTTCACTGTACCTCGGTACACGTGACAATAAACCAATCCAATCCAATCCAAACAGATGAACAGCAACCTGAGATAGTTCAACTAATAGAAGCTCAAGCGGAATTTTGAGCGTAAATTCTTCCTGTCTCTGATGAAAAACTCAAGCTCAACAGTGCGGACACTGAAAAAGATGTAATGTTACAACGAGTAATCAGCCATTTGAAAAATGGTTGGTCACTGTTTGAATTTCAGAAATATTCAATCTGATCTTACTGTCGTAGATGGATTTCTACTTCATCTCGATTGTCTTGTTATTTTTCTGACACTAAGGCGCATGATCTTCCAGAAGGTTCATGAAGGTCACTTAGGAATAGGAAAGTGCAAACGGTGAGCGTGTCAGGCAAAATATTGACCTGGAATAAATACTGACATAGCCAATTTTGTACTGGAATGTGAGACATGCCAGCGAAATCAATCGACACAGAGTAAAGAGAAACTCACAACTCACAATCTCGTGAAGACTCCACGGTCGAAAGTTGATATTGATCTTTTTCATTTTCATGGTCGTGATTATGTCTTGATCATTTACTATTTTTCAAATTACCCGGAAATAATGAAATTGTCTGATTCTATTTCAAAATCTGTGATCAACGCAGCTAAAGAAATATTTGCTCATTATGGAATAGCTTGTAAAGTCATGACAGGCAATGGACGTTGCTTGATAGTAATGATTGGACAGAATTTGCTTGTAACTATAATTTCACCCATATCACATCTAGTTCTCTTTATCCGCAATCTAATGGCAAGGTTGAAAATGTAGTAACTTTGATGTTCTGCTATTCTGGTTCAACAAATCGTTGTAGTTGTAAGTTTTGAGTTAAAGACTGGTTTAAGTTCAGATCTGGAAAGATTAGTTGAGGAACTTAAACTTTTAAAAGATCACGCCGGTTTCTTCTGATCAATCCACCCACTGATGTTCTGATCAGATAAGATCTTGTTGAGATTTGTCTAAGAATTATAGCAGTGTCAGACCATCCTCCATCAGGTCTTCTGATTCTGACAACATCTTCTGCTACGAGAAGTTTAAGCGGTTTTGCATGTCAGTCGTAGTAAAATCGTTGTTTCTCACGCTGCTGATGAATTTTCTTCAAAACACATCGTTGATCTGGATCATCAACATGAATTGTAGGCAATGTCATTCTACTTTCACGATTGTACAACAGTTGCACTGGAGATAAGCCTGAGTTCAACGGAGAGGCTCTATAGGATAATAAAGCCAAGTAGAAATCCGATTGAAAATGTCTTGCTTTACTCAACAATTGCTTCACAATATGTACACCTTTTTTCACTTTTCCATTTGATTGTGAAAAATGAGGACTTGGAAGTATTGTGATTGAAGTTGCGTGTCTTCGAAAATCCCGTCCACTCCCAGCTCGCAAAGCACGGACCATTATCTGACATAACAGTTTGCGGAATGCCATGTCTCGCAAAAATTTCTTTACATGCTTTGATCACAGCTGTAAAGGTAAGGTCAGATAGTCTCATTACTTCCGGAAAATCGGAATAAAATAATCAATTACAAGAATGAAATAAGTCTGCACCTACTTTCACCAATGGTGACATAGTAATGTCATATTGTAACGTTTCTTAGCATTAAGATGATTGATGTTTCTGACATGTTGAACATAACATATTCATTCCTGCAATATCCTTGTTTATACCCGGCCAGTACACAGCTTGCCCAGTACTCCATTTGCAGTTCACGATGCCGAGATGTGCTTCATGAAGTTTGCTCAGCATTTCTGACCTAAGACTTTCCGGGATGACAATTTTATCATTTCTTACAAGTATGCCATCTAAGAATGTCAGTTTAGCTTGTATACTTTGATACTGAGGACAGTGTCCTTTTGGCCACCCATGCTGTAGATGATTGATCACTCTACACTCTTCTGTGTTCCTTCACGGATCTGCTTCAGCTTTTGATCTGATTCAGGAAGTGTATCTTTGTACAACTGTAAGTGAGATTGTATATCACTGATTGATTCCAACGGTAGATTTTCTATGTTGACAAATCGCGAAAGTGTATCAGCAATGACTAAATATTTATCAGGAGTATAGATTAGAGTGAAATCATATCTCCTTAACTTCATCATCATTCTCTGTAATCTTGGGGTCATATCATTGCGATTTTTATCAATGATATCTCTGAGAGGTCAATGGTCAGTTTCAACTGTGAATTTAGGTAGACCATATACATAATCATGAAACTTGGATATGCCAGTTCCAAGTTCTAAGCATTCTTTTTCTATTTGCCCATATCTGCACTTTGTTACTGTCATGGCTCTTGATGCATTTGCAATGGGCATCCGATTGGTGTGGTAGTCTTGCTGGAGTAAGACTGCACCTATGCCTTCTTGACTTGCATCAGTGAAGAATTTTGTGGGCTTAGTTGGATCAAAAAAATTCAAGTTCAGAGCTTGTATTAGTTGTTGTTTGAGGTCCAGCTATTCTGTATTATAAAAAAAAGATAAAATATCCTTTATTTTCACAAGTAGGCTTACATTAATACTGCAATTAAGTTACTGTGAAAAGCCCCTCATGACGTGGAGTCCACTCAAATTCAGTGCTTTTCTTAATCAATTGATAGAGCGCAATAGTTCTGGAAGATAGATTGGAGATGAATTTCCCAGGGAAATTGACAAAACCAAGAAACTTTAGTCCAGCTTTCTTGTCTTTAGGTCGCTGCATCTTTTGTGATGGCTTCTATCTTTTCTTCATCCAGCCGTATACTATTGGCTGTGATGTTATGACCTCGAAATTTTAATGATGAGGTAGCAAATGTGCATTTTGACTGGTTTAATTTTAAACCACACTGATGTATGTGTTTGAATACTTTCCTTAGCCTAGCAATGAGCTCTTCTTCTGTGGGAGAACATATAATGATGTCGTCTACATAGACTTGAACTGACACCATCTATGTGTTTGGTCATCTGCTCCATAATTCGATGTAAAATCTCCAAGGCAGAGATAATCCTGAAGGGCATTCTATTAAAGCAGTATTTTCCAACAGGCGTATTGAATATACAGAGGAGCTTGCTTGAGTCGCCAAGCTGCATCTGCCAAAAATCTTGTGATGAGTCCAACTTTGTGAAAATTTGCGCATTTGACATTTCAGAAGCAATTTCTTCTCTTTTGGGTATGATAATGTTTTCTACATATATTCTTGTTGAGATCCTGGGGATCCATGCAAATTCTGATATCACCTGACGGTTGTTTTACACAGAACAAGGAACAAACCCAATCAGTCGGTTGTGTTACCTTGGATATGATACCTTGAGATTGTAATCTCATTAGTTCTGCCTTCAGTCTCTCTCTTAGAGGCACTGGAACTCTTCTGGGTGGATGGATGATAGGTTTTGCATCTTCTTTTAGCAGAATTTTATACTGATATGGCAATGTGCCCACACCATTAAATACATCAGGGTATTCACTGAGTAGCTGTTGAATGTCATCTTCTAATCTTGATGTCTCAGTTGTGTTCATAAAGATCCTTTGAATCAACTGCAACTCCTTGCATGCCTGAGCACCTAATAACGAAGATCTGTGATCATCCACAATCTCAAAACGCAGTGTTCTCTGAATTTCTCTGTTGAGAGCTGTTAAATGGCATGAACCATGCGACACAATCTGATTGCATTATAATCTTTAGATTTGCATGCCGCAGGTAGAATCTTGTAATCCCCTTGAATGGATAATAAATCCTGACAGTTGAGCAACTTGGCGAAAGTACCAGTGTCAAGCTTGAATAATATAGGGCTGTTACTAATATGTATGGCCGTTGCCCATTCATTGTTGTTACTAATAATGTTTACTTGATGAGGAATATCCTTTGTTGCACGGAGATCTTTTGTGCTTGAAGATCTGTCTTTGTTGCTTGAAGATTTGTCTTTGTTGCTTTAAGATCTGTCTTTGTTGCTTGAAGATCAGTCTTTGTTGCTCGAATGACTCCAACAAAAAATGTTTTCCAAAGAAAAACTTCATCTTCGTCAGAAAAGTTCTTTTATGAATTTTTATTTTCAGTTTTATCGATGGATCTTACATTGAAATACTTTTTCTGTGCGGTAGGGAGATAAATTGCTGATGATTCACATTGAGAAGCATAGTGGTTTAATTTTGAACACTTTAAACAGCGTTTTCCTTGAACAGAACAATTCCCTTTTAAGTGGGCATTAGCACATCTGTAGCACATCATGACGTCGTCTCTCTGACTCAGGAGTGACATTCTGTTGAGTCTTGCATTTTTGAACGAACTGCGCATGTCCCGAGTTGGAATGTGCACGCGCAAGATAGCTGCCGTCCCTAAAGTGCTTCTTTGCTGCCTGCGACACCATTTTAATATTCTCAACCTCGTGGTGGACTTTCGCGCCTTTTTCTCGTGGATAGAATTCCAAGTATTGGTTTTTAACTCTGCTCATTTGAAATGATCTTTTCAATTTTTAGAGTTAAATCATTTTGCCGTAATAGAGCTTCTCCTAGACGTTCGTCCGTTATCCCATAAACAATCTAGGCAGGGATTCTCCCCTACCCAGCGGGGCGGGGGGTCCCGGCGTACCGGAGTGGCGAGAACCACTCCGACGTCGGGCCTCCCCAAAGGTGCGGAATTCTCCACACCGATAGGGGCTAGGCCCGCGAATGAGTGGTTGGCGCCCCCCGCCGACCGACGTGAACGGCCTTTGGCACCCCGCCGACCGGCGCCACGGCTGGCTGAAAGGCCTTCGCCGATCAGCGTGAGTCCGCGCATGTGCCGGAGCGTCAGCAGCCGCTGACATCACCCCGGCGCATGCGTGGTGGAGGGGTCTCTTCCGCCTCTGCCATGGTGGAGGTCGTAGCGGTGGCGGAAGAAAAAGAGTGCCCCCATGGCACAGGCCCGCCCGCCGATCGGTGGGCCTCGATCGCAGGCCAAGCCACCGTGGGGGCAGCCCCCGGGGTCAGATCGTCCCGCGCCCCCACCCCAGGACCCCGGGGCCCGCTCCCGCCTCCTGCTCCCGCCGGCACCAGAGGTGGTTTAAACCATGGCGGCGGGAAAGACCTGATAGCAGCGGGACTTCGGCCCATTACGGGCCGGAGAATCGCCACGGGGGCCCACCGACCAGCGCGGGGGGCCCACCGACTGGCGCAGCGCGATTCCCGCCCCCACCAATTCCTGGGTGGCGGAGAATTCCGGCCATGGTAGAAAATTCCGCCCCTGATCTCTAATTAAAGAGTCGTGTAAATCATCAAAGTTACAAGACTGGGCTAGAAGTTTAAGATCAGTGATAAAGCTAGTGATGGATTCTCCATTATTTTGTAAATGCTTGTGAAACCTGATTCGCTCCAGAATTTCAATAGTTTGCATTTTGCAATTATCATCAAATTTTGGGACAATTACCCCGCATTTACTTTTATCTTCGCCATCAGTAAATATGAACAAATTATAAATTTCTACAGCTTGCTGACCTGCCAGAGACAGAAGCAAAGCTATGCGTCTAGCTTCAGAGGCTGTATTTAAGTCATGAGCTTCTAAATAGAGCTAAATAACTTCCAATTAAGATTTAAGTTACCGGTAGTCTTCAGATGTCTGGGGGCCTGCACTTGGCCCATCGAATCGATTTACTGTTGTGGATCCAGTTACTGCGATGACTTCCACAGTCAAATAGTCAGTATCAGAACTTTTTCTTTCTGATCTTCTTACTAGTTATTCTTAAAGCTTGCTTTTATCTGGTACCATGTTATATTACCGTATCATACTATAAATATTATTCTTTTGTCTTGCCAAGTTGTATTGAATTCTGATGAGAAATAGTCAAATCTTCCAAATGATGACAAATTATTTATTGAGTAATATGCCATTATCTTGTGAGTTCTTTCACTTTAAGATTAAACTTTGCATTAACTGGACATTGGGGCCTCACGGTAGCATGGTGGTTAGCATCAATGCTTCACAGCTCCAGGGTCCCAGGTTCGATTCCTGGCTGGGTCACTGTCTGTGTGGAGTCTGCATGTCCTCCCCGTGTGTGCGTGGGTTTCCTCCGGGTGCTCCGGTTTCCTCCCACAGTCCAAAGATGTGCAGGTTAGGTGGATTGGCCATGATAAATTGCACGTAGTGTAAGGTTAATGGGGGGATTGTTGGGTTACGTGGGTTTAAGTAGGGTGATCATTGCTCGGCACAACATCGAGGGCTGAAGGGCCTGTTCTGTGCTGTACTGTTCTATGTTCTATGTTCTATGTATTAACACGTACAGAGATCACTATGAATGTTACTTATATGTTCCTGTTTGTACTGAACAAACGTCTAAGAAAAAAGGGGGGGGTGTAATGATATGTATAATTCTAAGGAGAGTAAAGGGCTAACAAGATGATGTTCATATATATCAACGCTAGGTGGCATGACTGAGCAGTCTTATAAAAGGCTGCGTCTCTCAGCATTCTGGGCGAAGCTGTAGGAGAAACTGTTGGAGAAGGATAGTGTGAGGAAGAGTTTGAGTGTAGGTTGTATTAGTGAGAGATAATTCATGACTATAACATAGATTCAATACTATTATTTTGTTAGCTATTACTCAGTAGAGTGTGCAAACCATTTCAAGTAGTGTAAAATTAACTAGCTTTGATTTAAACATATAGCTTTATGTTCTTTGTGAACACTACGACTTTGGCTATCTTGGAGAACAATGCAAGGGACATAACATCAGTATTTATGAAATGAAAATCGCTTATTGTCACGAGTACGCTTCAATGAAGTTACTGTGAAAAGCCCGTAGTCGCCACATTCCGGCACCTGTCCGGGGAAGCTGGTACGGGAATCGAACCGTGCTGCTGGCCTGCTTGGTCTGCTTTAAAAGCCAGCGATTTAGCCCAGTGAGCTAAACCAGCCCCTGGTTTACAAGGGGTCCCTGGGAGGTGAGTTAGTATTTACAGGGGGTCCCGGGGTGTGTCAGTATTTAAAGGTGGTCCCGGGATGTATCAGTATTTACAGGGGGTCCCGGGGTGTGTCAGTATTTACAGGGGGTCCCGGGGTGTGTCAGTATTTACAGGGGGTCCCGGGGTGTGTCAGTATTTACAGGGGGTCCCGGGATGTGTCAGTATTTACAGGGGATCCCGGGGTGTGTGTCAGTATTTACAGGGGGTCCTGGGGTGTGTGTCAGTATTTACAGAGTATCCCGGGGTGTGTCAGTATTTACAGGGGGTCCCGGGATGTGTCAGTATTTACAGGGGGATCCCGGGGTGTGTCAGTATTTACAGGGGATCCCGGGGTGTGTGTCAGTATTTACAGGGGGTCCTGGGGTGTGTCAGTATTTACAGGGGGTCCCGGGGTGTGTCAGTATTTACAGGGGGTCCCGGGGTGTGTGTCAGTATTTACAGGGGGTCCTGGGGTGTGTGTCAGTATTTACAGGGGGTCCCGGGGTGTGTGTCAGTATTTACAGGCGCTCCTGGTGTGTGTCAGTATTTACAGGGGGTCCCGGGGTGTGTGTCAGTATTTACAGGGGATCCCGGGGTGTGTGTCAGTATTTACAGGGGTCCCGGGGTGTGTGTCAGTATTTACAGGGGGTCCCGGGGTGTGTGTCAGTATTTACAGGGGGTCCCTGGGGTGTGTGTCAGTATTTACAGGGGGTCCCGGGGTGTGTGTCAGTATTTACAGGGGGTCCCGGGGTGTGTCAGTATTTACAGGGGGTTCTGGGAGGTCAAAATATACAGTGGTTCGCTTTGAGCAGTTGATATGTCGCTGTAAGGTTAGTAGACTGTCCACTGAACTGACTTGTGGACACGTCTTTGAGAGACAGAGCCTTACCTGTACTGTGCAGGAATGTTGTTGTTAATGTGTTAAATCATTTCCTATTCACTTTCTAAAAGGTAACTTGTCTCTATTTTGATCCACAGGTTGTAATTGCCATTCTGAGCATAGCTGTCAGTGCCTCAACAGTCCTGCTGCTTGGGTTAATATTGCTTTACCACATCATAGACATCAAGGTAATCATGATGCTGACAACCAGTTAAACCCTTTCATTACCCTGGCACTGGGGTCCAAGAGAAGAAGCCCCTTGCCAAGGAGGGAGCACCTTTCAAACACAAAACCACTGCCATCTCAAAGGACCAGAGCAGCAGATACCTGGGAACCTCACCACCTGGAGGTTCCCCTCCAAGTCACTCGGCATCCTGACTTGGAAGTATGTCGCCGTTCCTCCACGGTCGCTGAGTCAAAATTCTGGAACTCTCTCCCTAACAGCGCAGTGGGTGTGCATACACCATAGGGACTGAAAGCCTGTAAGAAGGCAACTCAACACCACCTTCTCAAGGGGCAATTAGGGATGGGAAATTAATTCTGGGCCCAGCCAGCATTGCCCAAATCCAGAGATGGGATTGAGACATGTATCTCTGATACAGTTTGAACTGAGCATCTGCTAGCAGTTGAATGGGAAAGGAGAACAGAGTTAACACTCTCTCTCTCTCTCTCGATGTGGCTTTGCCCAGGTTACTGTCGAGCTCTGGTCAGTGACAAATATGTGCAAATATGTTTATAGTGGCCAGACTCAGTCACTTGTTCAAATCGAGTTACTTTCCACAGACTCTCATCCTGTGCAGTTTCCTGTGAAAGGGGTACCACGCCAGCTGTCGATGTCTGTGTTTGTTTATCATGGTCCTAATAATCTCGAATGTTGGCACAGCGCAGATAAGACACTTTATCTCGCCGCAGCACAAGTTGCAAATTGCCAGGGGATAAATAAATCAGTCTTCATGTGAGGCACAAATAGCAGGCCTTCTGTCACCACATTGAGACCCAGTCCAGGCAGCGGTCTCGGCTTTTATTTTATTCTTCCACAGGATGTGTCATCGGGGGGGCAGTCCAGAGAAGGTTGACTAGATTGATCCTGGAAGAAGTCTTACAACACCAGGTTAAAGTCCAACATGTTTGTTTCAAACACGAGCTTTCGGAGCACTGCTCCTTCCTCAGGTGAATTCACCTGAGGAAGGAGCTGTGCTCCGAAAGCTCGTGTTTGAAACAAACATGTTGGACTTTAACCTGGTGTTGTAAGACTTCTTCCTGTGCTCACCCCAGTCCAACGCCGGCACCTCCACATCATAGATTGATCCTGGGTATGAAGGGATTTTGTTGAGTAGATGCGCATGTACACATTGGAGTTTAGAAGAATGAGAGGAGGTGACCTTATTGAGACATATAGGATTCCCAAGGGGATTGACAGGGTAGATGCTGAGAGGATGTATCCCTCTGTGGGAGAGTCTCGGCCTAGAGAACATCATCTCCAAAAGGGGGTCGCCCATTTCAGACAGATGAGGAGGAATTTTTTCTCTCAAAGGGTAGTGCATCTGAGGAATTCTTCACCACAGAGAGCTGTAGAGGTTGGGCCGTTAAGTATGTTCAAGGCTGAGATAGGCAGATTTTTAACCAGTAAGGGTTATCGGGATAAAGCGGGAAAGTGGAGTTGAGAATTATCACATCAGGGGCGAAATTCTCCGACCCCACGCAGGGTCGGAGAATCGGCCGGCAGCGGCGTTAATCCCGCTCCCGCAGGGTTTTTAATTCTCTGACCGGCCAAAAACCGGCGCTGTGCAAATCCCGCCGGCAGCCTCTGAAAACAGCCGGCACCGGCGGGATTTCATTATATTTTTGTTTCCACAAATCTCCGGCCCGGATGGGCCGAAGTCCCGCCGACGTGGCCACGGGTCAGAGGGGGGGCGACGGTGCGTTGGCCCCGGGCATCCGTCGCCCCCCTCCTCTGCACGCCGCTGCCCCTACCCCAACCCCCCCCTAACCACCCCTACCCCCTTCACCACCCCTACCCCCCTCCAACGCCGCCCCCCTCCAACGCCGCACCCCCTCTCTCAACTCAACACCGCAACCCCCCCCCTCTCAACGCAACGCCGCAAACCCCCCCCCCCCTCTCCTCTCAACTCAATGCCGCAAACCCCCCAACGCCGGGTCTGTCTCTCCTCCTCCTCCCCCCCCACAATGATGCCGGGTCGGTCTCTCTCCTTCCTCCTCCCCCCCCCCCCAATGCCGGTCTGTCTCTCTCTCTCCCCCCCCACCCAAATGCCGGTCTGTCTCTCTCCTCCTCCTCCCCCCCCACCCCCCCCCCCCAATGCCGGTCTGTCTCTCTCTCTCCTCCCCCCACCCCCCCCCAAATGCCGGTCTGTCTCTCCTCCTCCCCCCCCCCCCCCCAAAAATGCCGGTCTGTCTCTCTCCCTCCTCCCCCCCCCCCACCCAAATGCCGGTCTGTCTCTCTCCTCCTCTCCCCCCCCCCCAAATGCCGGTCTGTCCTCTCTCTCTCCTCCTCCCCCCCCCCCCCCCCCAAATGCCAGTCTGTCTCTCTCCTCCCCCCCCCCAAAATGGCCGGTCTGTCTCTCTCCTCCTCCCCCCCCCCCCCCCCCACCAAAATGCCGGTCTGTCTCTCTCCTCCTCCCCCCTCCCCCCCCCCCAAAATGCCGGTCTGTCTCTCTCCTCCTCCCCCCCCCCCCCCAAAATGCCGGTCTGTCTCTCTCCCCCCCACCCCGCAAAATGCCGGTCTGTCTCTCTCCTCCTCCTCCCCCCCCCCCCCCCCCCCAATGCCGGTCTGTCTCTCTCTTTCTCCCCCCCCACCCGCAAAATGCCGGTCTGTCTCTCTCCTCCTCCTCCCCCCCCCCCCCCAACGCCGGTCTGTCTCTCTCTCTCCCCCCCCCCCAAACGCCGGGCTGTCTCTCTCCTCCTCCCCCCCCCCCCCCCCCGCAAAAAACGCCGGGTCTCACCACTTCCGCAGCTGGTGAAACTGACGCGTATCGTGTCAGTCAGCTGCTAGCCCCTCCGGGAACGGAGAAAAGCTGCCTAAAAGAAGGCCCCCACGCCGGAGTCATCTACACCAATTTTGCTCGCCGGAAATCGGCGTTACGACGGTCTGCAGAGAATTTCGCCCCAGATCAGTTATAATCTCATTAAATGGTGGAACAGGCTCAATAGGCCGACTGGCCTACTTCTGTTCCTATATTTTATGGCCACATAGTTGTTGCTGGCTGGGCCCAGCAGTTATTGCCCATTCCTAATTGCTCCAGATGGGTTTTCACAACCAACGATAGTTGTTTCATGGTCTCCATTACTGTGATGAGCTTTTGATCAATGAATTATTAACTGGGTTTGAATTACTCCTGACATCATAGTGGGATTTGAAGTCAAACACCCAGTGCATTAGCCAGTGCTCCAGGTTACATATCCAGGCACTTAACCACAACCCCACTTATTGCAGAGACCAGGGAGTTTGTGTAGAGCTGATATTGAGAGAAGGAGCTAAATGTCGCTTTTTCCTAAGGTGTGATACTTGGCACATTGGTTAGGTTCCAGAGGATTGTGGGTCCGAGTCCCAACCCTGAAACCTTAAACCCCATTTACCCAGGCCCGACCAGTCTCAGTGACAGTACTGAGGGAGCACTACATCGACAGGGTCAGTACTGAGGGAGTGCTGCACTGTCAGATGGTCAGTACTGAGGGAGTGCTGCACTGTCAGATGGTCAGTACTGCGGGAGTGCTGCACTGTCAGAGGGTCAGTACTGAGGGAGCGCTGCACTGTCAGAGGGTCAGTACTGAGGGAGTGTTCCACTGTCAGAGGGTCAGTACTGAGGGAGTGCTGCACTGTCAGATGGTCAGTACTGAGGGAGTGCTGCACTGTCAGATGGTCAGTACTGAGGGAGTGCTGCACTGTCAGAGGGGCTGTACTGAGGGAGTACTACATCGACAGAGGGTCAGTACTGAGGGAATGCTGCACTGTCAGATGGTCAGTACTGAGGGAGCGCTGCACTGTCAGAGGGTCAGTACTGAGGGAGTCTTGCACTGTCAGAGGGTCAGTGCTGAGGTAGTGCTGCACTGTCAGAGGGTCAGTGCTGAGGTAGTATTGCACTGCCAGAGGGTCAGTGCAGAGAGAGTGCTGCACTGTCAGATGGTCAGTACTGAGGGAGTACTACATCGACAGAGGGTCAGTACTGAGAGAATGCTGCACTGTCAGATGGTCAGTACTGAGGGAGTGTTGCACTGTCAGAGGGTCAGTGCTGAGGTAGTGCTGCACTGTCAGAGGGTCAGTGCTGAGGTAGTATTGCACTGCCAGAGGGTCAGTGTAGAGAGAGTGCTGCACTGTCAGATGGTCAGTACTGAGGGAGTACTACATCGACAGAGGGTCAGTACTGAGGGAGTGTTGCACTGTCAGATGGTCAGTACTGAGGGAGCGCTGCACTGTCAGAGGGTCAGTACTGAGGGAGTGTTGCACTGTCAGATGGTCAGTACTGAGGGAGTGCTGCACTGTCAGAGGGTCAGTACTGAGGGAGTGCTGCACTGTCAGAGGGTCAGTACTGAGGGAGTGCTGCACTGTCAGAGGGTCAGTACTGAGGGAGTACTACATCGACAGAGGGTCAGTACTGAGGGAATGCTGCACTGTCAGATGGTCAGTACTGAGGGAGCGCTGCACTGTCAGAGGGTCAGTACTGAGGGAGTGTTGCACTGTCAGAGGGTCAGTGCTGAGGTAGTGCTGCACTGTCAGAGGGTCAGTGCTGAGGTAGTATTGCACTGCCAGAGGGTCAGTGCAGAGAGAGTGCTGCACTGTCAGATGGTCAGTACTGAGGGAGTACTACATCGACAGAGGGTCAGTACTGAGGGAGTGTTGCAATGTCGGAGGGTCAGTGCTGAGGTAGTATTTCACTGACAGAGGGTCACTGCTGAGAGAGTGCTGCACTGTCAGATGGTCAGTACTGAGGGAGCACTACATCGACAGGGTCAGTACTGAGTGAGTGCTGCACTGTCAGATGGTCAGTACTGAGTGAGTGCCGCACTGTCAGAGGGCCAGTACTGAGTGAGTGCTGCACTGTCAGATGGTCAGTACTGAGGGAGTGCTGCACTGTGAGAGGGTCTGTACTGAAGGAGTGCTGCACTGTCAGATGGTCAGTACTGAGGGAGTGCTGCACTGTCAGATGGTCAGTACTGAGGGAGTGCTGCACTGTCAGAGGGGCTGTACTGAGGGAGTACTACATCGACAGAGGGTCAGTACTGAGGGAATGCTGCACTGTCAGATGGTCAGTACTGAGGGAGCGCTGCACTGTCAGAGGGTCAGTACTGAGGGAGTCTTGCACTGTCAGAGGGTCAGTGCTGAGGTAGTGCTGCACTGTCAGAAGGTCAGTGCTGAGGTAGTATTGCACTGCCAGAGGGTCAGTGCAGAGAGAGTGCTGCACTGTCAGATGGTCAGTACTGAGGGAGTACTACATCGACAGAGGGTCAGTACTGAGAGAATGCTGCACTGTCAGATGGTCAGTACTGAGGGAGTGTTGCACTGTCAGAGGGTCAGTGCTGAGGTAGTGTTGCACTGTCAGAGGGTCAGTGCTGAGGTAGTATTGCACTGCCAGAGGGTCAGTGTAGAGAGAGTGCTGCACTGTCAGATGGTCAGTACTGAGGGAGTACTACATCGACAGAGGGTCAGTACTGAGGGAGTGTTGCACTGTCAGATGGTCAGTACTGAGGGAGCGCTGCACTGTCAGAGGGTCAGTACTGAGGGAGTGTTGCACTGTCAGATGGTCAGTACTGAGGGAGTGCTGCACTGTCAGAGGGCCAGTACTGAGGGAGTGCTGCACTGTCAGAGGGTCAGTACTGAGGGAGTGCTGCACTGTCAGATGGTCAGTACTGAGGGAGTACTACATCGACAGAGGGTCAGTACTGAGGGAATGCTGCACTGTCAGATGGTCAGTACTGAGGGAGCGCTGCACTGTCAGAGGGTCAGTACTGAGGGAGTCTTGCACTGTCAGAGGGTCAGTGCTGAGGTAGTGCTGCACTGTCAGAGGGTCAGTGCTGAGGTAGTATTGCACTGCCAGAGGGTCAGTGCAGAGAGAGTGCTGCACTGTCAGATGGTCAGTACTGAGGGAGTACTACATCGACAGAGGGTCAGTACTGAGGGAGTGTTGCAATGTCGGAGGGTCAGTGCTGAGGTAGTATTTCACTGACAGAGGGTCACTGCTGAGAGAGTGCTGCACTGTCAGATGGTCAGTACTGAGGGAGCACTACATCGACAGGGTCAGTACTGAGTGAGTGCTGCACTGTCAGATGGTCAGTACTGAGTGAGTGCCGCACTGTCAGAGGGCCAGTACTGAGTGAGTGCTGCACTGTCAGATGGTCAGTACTGAGGGAGTGCTGCACTGTCAGAGGGTCTGTACTGAAGGAGTGCTGCACTGTCAGAGGGTCAGTACTGAGGGAGTGCTGCACTATTGGAAGGTCAAGACTGAGGGAATGCTGCACTGTCAGATGGTCAGTACTGAGGGAGCGCTGCACTGTCAGAGGGTCAGTACTGAGGGAGTCTTGCACTGTCAGAGGGTCAGTGCTGAGGTAGTGCTGCACTGTCAGAGGGTCAGTGCTGAGGTAGTATTGCACTGCCAGAGGGTCAGTGCAGAGAGAGTGCTGCACTGTCAGATGGTCAGTACTGAGGGAGTGCTGCACTGTCAGAGGGCCAGTACTGAGGGAGTGCTGCACTGTCAGAGGGTCAGTACTGAGGGAGTGCTGCACTGTCAGATGGTCAGTACTGAGGGAGTACTACATCGACAGAGGGTCAGTACTGAGGGAATGCTGCACTGTCAGATGGTCAGTACTGAGGGAGCGCTGCACTGTCAGAGGGTCAGTACTGAGGGAGTCTTGCACTGTCAGAGGGTCAGTGCTGAGGTAGTGCTGCACTGTCAGAGGGTCAGTGCTGAGGTAGTATTGCACTGCCAGAGGGTCAGTGCAGAGAGAGTGCTGCACTGTCAGATGGTCAGTACTGAGGGAGTACTACATCGACAGAGGGTCAGTACTGAGGGAGTGTTGCAATGTCGGAGGGTCAGTGCTGAGGTAGTATTTCACTGACAGAGGGTCACTGCTGAGAGAGTGCTGCACTGTCAGATGGTCAGTACTGAGTGAGTGCTGCACTGTCAGATGGTCAGTACTGAGGGAGTGCCGCACTGTCAGAGGGTCAGTACTGAGTGAGTGCTGCACTATTGAAGGGTCAGTACTGAGGGAGTGCTGCACTGTCAGAGGGTCAGTACTGAGGGAGTGCTGCACTGTCAGAGGATCAGTACTGCGGGAGTACTACATTGACGGAGGTCAGTACTGAGGGAGTGTTGCACTGTCAGAGGGTCAGTACTGAGGGAGTGCTGCACTGTCAGAGGGTCAGTACTGAGGGAGTGCTGCACTGTCAGAGGGTCAGTGCTGAGGGAGTGCTGCACTGTCAGAGGATCAGTACTGCGGGAGTACTACATTGACAGAGGTCAGTACTGAGGGAGTTTTTGCACTGTCAGAGGGTCAGTGCTGACATAGTATTGCACTGTCAGAGGGTCAATACTGAGGGAGTGCTGCACTGTCAGAGGGTCAGTGCTGACGTAGTATTGCACTGTCAGAGGGTCAATACTGAGGGAGTGCTGCACTATTGGAGGGTCAATACTGAGGGAGTGCTGCACTGTCAGAGGGTCAGTACTGAGGGAGTACTACATCGACAGAGGGTCAGTACTTAGGGAGTGCTGCACTATCGGAGGGTCAGTACTGAAGGAGTGCTGCACTGTCAGAGGGTCAGTACTGCGGGAGTACTACATTGACAGAGGTCAGTACTGAGGGAGTGTTGCACTGTCAGAGGGTCAGTGCTGACGTAGTATTGCACTGTCAGAGGGTCAATACTGAGGGAGTGCTGCACTGTCAGAGGGTCAGTGCTGAGGGAGTGCTGCACTGTCAGAGGATCAGTACTGAGGGAGTGCTGCACTGTCAGAGGGTCAATACTGAGGGAGTGCTGCACTGTCAGATGGTCAGTACTGAGGGAGTGTTGCACTGTCAGAGGGTCAATACTGAGGGAGTGTTGCACTGTCAGAGGGTCAGTGCTGAGGTAGTGCTGCACTGTCAGAGGGTCAGTGCTGAGGTAGTATTGCACTGTCAGAGGGTCAGTACTGAGGGAGTACTACATCGACAGAGGGTCAGTACTGAGGGAGTGTTGCACTGTCGGAGGGTCAGTGCTGAGGTAGTATTGCACTGCCAGAGGGTCAGTGCTGAGAGAGTGCTGCACTGTCAGATGGTCAGTACTGAGGGAGCACTACATCGACAGGGTCAGTACTGAGTGAGTGCTGCACTGTCAGATGGTCAGTACTGAGTGAGTGCCGCACTGTCAGAGGGCCAGTACTGAGTGAGTGCTGCACTGTCAGATGGTCAGTACTGAGGGAGTGCTGCACTGTCAGAGGGTCTGTACTGAAGGAGTGCTGCACTGTCAGAGGGTCAGTACTGAGGGAGTGCTGCACTATTGGAAGGTCAAGACTGAGGGAATGCTGCACTGTCAGATGGTCAGTACTGAGGGAGCGCTGCACTGTCAGAGGGTCAGTACTGAGGGAGTCTTGCACTGTCAGAGGGTCAGTGCTGAGGTAGTGCTGCACTGTCAGAGGGTCAGTGCTGAGGTAGTATTGCACTGCCAGAGGGTCAGTGCAGAGAGAGTGCTGCACTGTCAGATGGTCAGTACTGAGGGAGTACTACATCGACAGAGGGTCAGTACTGAGGGAGTGTTGCAATGTCGGAGGGTCAGTGCTGAGGTAGTATTTCACTGACAGAGGGTCACTGCTGAGAGAGTGCTGCACTGTCAGATGGTCAGTACTGAGGGAGTGCTGCACTGTCAGAGGGTCAGTACTGAGTGAGTGCTGCACTGTCAGATGGTCAGTACTGAGGGAGTGCCGCACTGTCAGATGGTCAGTACTGAGTGAGTGCTGCACTGTCAGATG